>NC_092258.1:5547500-5587500 GCF_036320965.1 Panulirus ornatus
TCTCGTGGCACAGAAACAGACGCGCACCTTGACCCCCCCATCAGAAGACATAACCCCCGCTGACACCAAACAAAGACACCTTAACAGATGTACAGAAACACACGCCCCTGACAACACTGCACAGACAGCTAAGCAACAACAAAACAAATAACCTGACAACAGTAAACAAACCGACGCGTCACGTGGACATCCCTGACTTTACAACCTCCTGACAACACGAAACAAAAAATCACTGACAACATTCACTGTACTCCTGACCACGACGCTGGTACGACACTCTTAAGCACGACGGAACGACCACTGATCAAACGACACTGAACGACCCATGACCCCCGTCGCGACGGTACGACCGATGATCATGACCTTTTGAGCACGAGGGTGCGACCTTTGGGCAGGACGGCGTGACCTCTGACCTCCTCCTTAACGGGTTAGGTCAAAGGACCAGGTCATCAAGCTTAAAGGTGATGACCCGTTGTGTTCAAGGACTGGACATTAAATGACAACACACAAAACACAACAACAAGAACAACAAAAAAATGGCAACAGACACACACACACACACACACACACACAAACGAGAAATACAAACAACTTAATCAGATATACTTTGTAACGATATGGGGTCACTGCCAAGGGCACGCTGACGATACTCCTGAACGTACACAAGGACAATATCAAAGCCTCGTCCCCCCCCCCCCCCCCCCCAGACAACAATGCAACATCCGCCGTCAACATCAAATAAGCACAGGCGGCCTGAACCCCCCCTTAACAAAACAACGCGACCTTTTTCAGCCAACACCATGACGCGGGGGACGACCCCCCCCCCCCCCCCCCAACACACACACACACACAAGAACACATCACTGCATAGGAAGAACGGACGCAAGCTATGGAGACATACACATACACACACACAGAGGCACACACACCCCTACATCAACACTCAAGGGAAGAAGGCTGTTGCAACACCTTGTGTGTGTGTGTGTGTGTGTGTGTGTGTGTGTGTGTGTGTGTGTGTGTGTGTGTGTGTGCGCGCGCGCGCAGTGGGAGTGAAGGGGGTGAGGAGGGGGAGTGTGTTAATAATAAACCACAGGGTAAAAACGACAAGCCGAGAACGGCACTATTAAGCGAAGGTGAAATATTCAGTCCACTTCAGACTGGCAAAACGCGAAAGCATGAAGAATTCAAGAGTGCCCAGTGCATAATGAATGACCGCGCGAGGACGGGCGTTTAAGAGACGCGTCTCGTACTGGGAACAATATACCTCCGTCAGAGGTTAGAGAGAGAGAGAGAGAGAGAGAGAGAGAGAGAGAGAGAGAGAGAGAGAGAGAGAGAGAGAGAGAGAGAAGAGACGCGTCTCTTACTGGGAACAAATATACCTACGTCAGAGGCTACAGAGAGAGAGAGAGAGAGAGAGAGAGAGAGAGAGAGAGAGAGAGAGAGAGAGAGAGAGAGAGAGAGAGAGAGAAAGAGAGAGAGAGAGAGTATCAGCCATAATTTTGGCCAAACACCTGGAGGCCATTCGACCACTTCACCGGTGATGAACGAATGCAGTAATGCTTCTTCCACTTAGCAGCGAAGTTAAAGTGATTTTTTTTCCCCCTCCACTGGAGTTACAGTAATACTTTCTTATTTTCCAGTGGAGTTAAAGTGATAAATATACATACATTTTTTTTTCAGAGGAGAGTATCATTTCGCTGACTAGCCTCAGTCAGTATTTTCAGCGACATCAGAATTACACTGTCCAAGTCCAGTGTCGTGTTCGGCTGTCAGTACAGCTACTACACTGCCTGAGAACTCAAGCGTTCTAAGTCGTGTTCAGCTGACGGCACGGTCACCACCACAATGCCCCTCTCTCTCTCTCTCTCTCTCTCTCTCTCTCTCTCTCTCTCTCTCTCTCTCTCTCTCTCTGCGTTCCTACCACCGAGGGAACGACACTGCCTGGACTCAAGGCAAGATCTACGAAAGCTATGACACAACTTCCATAAACCACAACCAACACCGAGAGGTATTACATCACCAGACAGTTCCGAGCACCACATCCACTAAAGAATCTGCAGGCCATGCACCATGCTACTGCAGGCCATGCACCATGCTACTGCAGGCCATGCACCATGCTATGGCAGGTCATGCACTGAGGCACTGAAAGCCGTGCGCCACCCTATCGCGGGTTATACAGGTCATTTGAGCACCGAGCCACCGCAAAAGGCAATGCACCAAGCAACTGCAGGTCACGCACCAAGCTATTGCAGGCCTTGCACCAAACACCACCCCTGCAGGTCATGCACCGAGTCATCGGTTGCCGCCAGAGGGCCCAGAAATCCGTCGTGCGGGTCAGACAACAAGGGGCCTTCCCCTCCTCCTCCTCCTCCGTGCATGGCGGGGTAACCCGGCGACTTAAACCTCCACAACACAGTCGCTCCATCGCCCCCTACCTGGGGGAGATAACAACGTTCTGCGGCTTCTTACTAACCATCCGGGATTATCTCCATTATAATATAAGACGCAGCACCTTTTTGCGTGAGCGATACCCCCTCCCGCAGGTGTTGTAGCATGTGTGGTAATCCCCTATCATTGTGGGGCCGCTGGATTTTGTGTGGCGCACCGCACGCGCGCGTTCCCCCCCCCCCCCCCTCCCCCTGCCTACCTTGCAAACCACACAAAGCATGAGGGTGTTTGGCTACACAGGTTGAAATATATATACCAGTTCTTCACACCGTACATCAAAGATGTGATGAGGGAATGCTGAACTTGTATGTACAATGTCGGTAAACAGTGTTTACGTGTACTACAGGAGGCGGGTAACAGGGGGAGGGGTGTACATAAGCTATGTATATACGATAACTGAGGATATGTTGTCGGTATACATGCTATTTACGTACGTATTCCCACCATGAATGGCGAGAAAGGAAGTGGAAATGCCCAACTTGCTTATGTAAGATACGGGGATGTTGTATGATGTAAGTCACACTCATGATGTAGGATGTAGGATACGAAACAAGCTGTAGGATGCAAGAGTAAGTCAGCAACTCTCTACACCACGGGTATCAGCGTTTGGGAGCAGCTCTGCCAAACTCCCTCGTCCTCCAGAACCGAGCCATCGCCTAAACCAAGCCACCAGCGACAGTATATGCTCACGCATATCAGCCTTACATACATTCCACCTCCTACCGCCTCACTAGGCTCCAGTGCCCCTCAAAACTATTCAATCCACCAAGCGTCTTGGTGTCGCTTTGGACGATATACTATGATGAAAGGAACACGTCAGTACCATCCATCAAATCCTCCAGTCACTGTCTCTTGCGTTGTTCTTCAAGACACTTAAGTCTCCCTGTACGTGAACTCAAGAATGTTAATACAATTTTCATTTCCCTTTAACTCACCTCTGCCTCCTCGGTCTGGTCTTCCTTATCAAACCACACAACAAAGGCCACTAATAAAAAAAGGTGTAGAATGGAGCATGCAAGATCATCCTCCTGGGTCGCTCTCACACTGACTATCGAAAAGCACTCAAGACACTGCCCACCTCCCGACTCTCTCCAACCACCACCTGACACTAACCCGGCAGCTGGAGGAGCTACCATATCAACCTCCCTACCGTCACCTCCTGACACATGATACCCCTTGTCCCCCTTAAAGTTGCAATTCGCCACCAAAACCACAACGAGCTTGTATCACCGCTTGGGAACAGTCTTTCCGTCATTCTGCCTCACCACCCACGGACAAATTTACATCAACGAAGTAAAAATACGAGCCTTATTATCATCATACAGAACCGAAGAACAGCCTCGTCTCAACCACTGGCACCATGTGCGTCAATCACCAGCCTATGTTAACCTCCACAACTGCTGTAGTATCTGTACAAGGACTTACTGTAACACTCTCGGGACCTCTCTATCTTATCACATCCCCACTTGGTCACGTTGCTTGCATTTCCTCTCTACATTTCAAGCCTCTGCCTGCATGTAATCGAATGTAAATAAGCAATAACTATCATTATCACTAAGCACACATAAACACATCCAAACACAAACACAGACACACACACACACACACACACACACACACACACACACACACACACACACACACGCCCAAACACAAACATAAGCATATGTACACACACACACACAGAAGTTGACACATGCACATACACACAGACACACAATTCCCTTTCACCACTACAATCACCAGGACAGACAAGGACACAACAATCATTTTCTTTCTTTGAATACTTAATTCAGAGAGAGGGATGGGAAAAAAAAAAAGGGAAGGGGTGGGGGGAGGGGGTGTTGGGTGGGAGGGAACATGTTTATTATTGTATTCAAAATATGACCCGGAGCTTTTGACCTACCATAAACCTGAATCACTGGTTAATACGCAAAAAGCCAGACGGGGCTGTTTTGTGGTGGTTAACAACAGGAAGCTAATTATACACCACATCTGACTGGCTGGCTGGCTGGCTGGCTGGAGCAGATCTGAATATTCCAAGGTTGCCTGGGTTCAAGTCCAGGCCTGACTGTGTTTGGTTCATTCCAGTTTATCTCTAACTACCCCAGGATCCCCTGTTTGACAGGGGTGGTAGGTCTAACACCAGGAAGCCTATCTAGGCAGGGGTCCTGGTTTCATTCCAAGACGACCCCCTCCCCTTTTACTGGAGCTCCTGCATCCCCCAAGGCTGCGCTGCTTCCAGCAGCAGGGACAGTGATGGAATCTACTGGAGGGAGAAGTTCCCTGACAAGATTGTACTCCCTTCTCGTCATCGAAGGATTACACAGCCTCGCCGAAGACAACTTTCCACTCGCGGGAGAATCACAGGCAGGCTAAGTCCGGTAACACCGCTTATTCTGATCAACACCACATACACTCCATTACAACCTCTGACACACACACACACACACACACACACACACACACACACACATACCCAAGACAAGCAACTCAACTTGTGCTCTTTGACACAACCAAACATGCAATGCAGAACAACCTCGCTACACACGCTAATTTCTACTGAGCGGCAACTGCTACACAAAACGCCATGTGCACAATCTTGGCGGCACTAAGGACAAGCGTGTGCTGTGGTCTGGGCACTCTCCATTTATGTACACATCTGATATAGGACCCTACCACTGTCCTCCGGCACACAACCTCGTCATAGGCCATCAATCCTTTCCATATGACTCCCGTGTATTGTCCTCCAGCAGATAACCTTATCAATAAACCCTTCCTATATGCTGTCCTCCAGTAGACAACCTCGTCATAGACCATCTGGTCTCCTATTATTTGGTTTTCCCATGAACTGTCCTCCAGCACATAACTTCGTCACAGACTATGAGTCTCCTATCATCATTCCTTTCCATATAATCCCATGTATTGTTCCCCAGCAATTAACATAGTCAGTAAATCCATCCCATATACTGTACTCCAACAGATATCCTCGTCATGGACCATTAGGTCAACGGATAGATTGATAGATGATACTACAATGGAACCTCTCTTTGTTGTCTTGGGCCGTTCTGGAAATATGGACAGGTGATTCGAGTGATCGGAGATACGAAACAGCAGGGTCTGTCCCGTAACAACTTAGGAACGTCAGATCTGCGTTCTAACAACCTTCGGAAACCCCACCCACCGTAAACAACCCAGTATCCGTACTGAAACAACCTTCAGAAACCTGAAAACCTCAAATCCGTTCTGTAATCTTGGTTGTTCTCTCTCTCTCTCTCTCTCTCTCTCTCTCTCTCTCTCTCTCTCTCTCTCTCTCTCTCTCTCTCTCTCTCTAAACATCACTGACAACAAGATTCAGGAAAAGACCATGGAATCAGAATTGGTGTCAAATGCTGTTGTCGGCTGTCAATGATGGTGGTGTCTAAGCTGTCCCCGTCACTGTTGTTGGTGCCAACGGCTACCTCTCGCGTCACACTTGAGTAACGTCGTCACGTCACGTAACAGTGAGGTCGACACAACTGCGTTACAGTCCGTAGTCACTAAGTAAGGAACTTTCAGAACAACCCGTGACTTCACGTAGCTATTACTACCGTCACATCGCGTATAAATCAGGTGTTACCACGTCACGACGGAGTCGAAACGGCTCACATCGCGTCACGTTAAGAGCAAGAAGGGTCGTCTCACGCTGCCGTAGAGTTACATCATGTGACAGCGGCGTTACGCCACTCAATCCAACGGTCACATAAAGACTAAGCAGTCCACACCCGATCGCCAAATGGAGGCCACATCACAGCAGGAGGCACGGTAATGCCCCATCTATTTGCGACCACGTCTCTAGAGCGGAAGGTCACCATGCATCACCAACTTCGGTCACATCGGTGGAGCTGAGGTCACAGCACATCATCACCTTAGGCCACATTATGAATGCAGAGGTTCATCTGACGCGGTGCTTCCTTGAGGAGACTCAAATGCGAAACTTTAACGAACCGACGACGAACCGACGACAACAACCTAAGTGGGGACGGGACGCGACGCTTCACCCTAAAGGGCCACGTGACGTCATCGGGTTGGAGCACATCACATCACAAGAGGCGCCCCGCCACCACCGCCGCCGCCGCCGCTGCTCCACTTCACTCAGCAGGGGCCACATCACGTCGCCAAGGAGCTGGAGCACATCACAAAGCGGATGCGTGTGTGTGTGTGGGGGGGGGATGGGGAAGGCGGGGGGAATGGTTGAATAAATCACGTCACACACTCACACACACACACACAACCATCTGGGTGGTCGCCTCACTAATAGCTCCCCTCCCCCCCCCATCATCATCAGACTCGTGAAATAAGGCATTAAAACAACATTTACTGTTGGTGGTGGTGGTGGTGGTCGACGTTTTACAGGGAGCAGGGAGGGGGGGGTGTGTTGCTGGTGCTTGCGTGTTGGACGAAGTGACACATTAAAAAAAAAGGGGAAGACCTGGACGTGGCCAGGATAAATGTACAATGAGGCTAAAAAGGCCATGATGAACGGAGTCACATTTGGTTTTCAGAAACACTCAGCGTAAAAGCCCTACCCTGTGCAAATCAAAGACAAGAAGACGACAACCACTCGCGATGAACACTTTAGCTAAGTACTAAGACTGTCTCACCCTCAATTATATCTTCAGCGATTCCATGTCGGGGTTGAATAAATCTGTTCGTGTAAGCGACTTGGGAGGAGGGGCGAATCCCAACACCAGGGAGTCACAGTGACGGACAGGGATAGATAAATGCCCGGAGCGAACACATGGTAGTCTTGACCGATGATAACAGAGCCAGCCATAGCCCTAAATGTTCTAATGGTATTTCTTACATTCTCAATTCTCAGGGCCAGCCAGCGTGCATTAAGGGAAAGGGGTATAAGATATCGGGGACAGATACCCTGTGAGCGAGTGAGTTGTTGTGTCCATTCTGACTTGACTTGCTCTACCCATTACAGTCTGTACGGCTCAGTCCATCCTATCATTCGTGACCCCGACATTATTTTTTTTTCTCCAGGGAATAATATGCTAATATGCTATCTGCTTACAAAAAAAGAAGACCCATCCCCCCCTCAAAAACGACACAACGACACTAGGATATATACCATCGTGCTTAAGGGCCGCGCCGTCGCGCTCAAGGGTCGTAACGCCGTGTACAAGGGTCGTCCCGTCGTGCCCAAGGGGTCGTCCCGTCGTGCTCACGGGGTCGTCCCGTCGCGCTCAAGGGGTTAACCAAATCTAAAACAACGTGACCTCAAGAACAAGACAGACCCCCACGGAGCGATGCAACCTCGCGACGCTGCCAACACACGAACATAACACGAGAACCTTACCAACGGCAACGTGCCATCACCACGACACATGACACCGGGTAAACGACAGCTCAAGACGCAAATTACCACCGCAATCCTACCAGTAAAGCCGCACAATAATAATTTCCCCCGTAAAGCTTATTTCGGACAAGAATCGCAACGCACCGAGTTGCCAAATGGGCACCCCCCCATCCCAACCCCCGTCCCCTCCTCATCCACTATCGTTTACGACCGTGTAAAACGACTCGGTACAGTGAAAGATCACTGACAAATGGAATTCCCAGGAGAACAAGATGAGGCAGGAGTAATGACAGGTGGGTAGGAGAGACTGTGTGTGTGTGTGTGTGTGTGTGTGTGTGTGTGTGTGTGTGTGTGTGTGTGTGTGTTGGAGTGTGTGGGCAGATGTGTGCTGGGATTGGCGTGAGTGCGTGGGGAAATGGGGTTGGCGAGCGAGCCTGGAGGAGGAGGAGGAGGAGACGATCCTGTGTAATCATGTTATCGTTAACTAACGGTATCCATGGTATGATGAAAACCCCAAAGATAAAAGATTACGGTGAAGGGAAAAGGGTGGTACTGGACACCACGTCCTCGTGGTTACAGCGCGAGTGAAATGTCACATTTGACGGGACTGTATATCGTCGTGAATACAGTCTCGTCAGAGAGCTTCTCGCTCGAAGGGAGTCTACACGTCCCTGCTACTGGAAGTAGCACAGCCTTGGAATACAGGATGCAGAAGCCTTCTGAAAGGTTCTAGGTACAATCAGAACTCCTTTATACATACAAAAACATACATATAAATGAAAATATGATGTGAAGCTACGGGTAACTACGGCAGACATTAAGCACACGTATTTAGGCATGACAGAGCCAACCACGGCACAGATAAGCACTACGAGACGTAGTACAGACAGCCACGGAGCTAGGGGGGATGTACACACACGATTGCCACAGATACGGCAACTAAAGCCAACCAATGTAATAGGTACAATTAGAGCCTCTCTTTTCCTTTTTAATCTGACCACAGATGATTGAAAGCCTCGGCTTTTTAAGCTCGCTAAGTGGGTAAGCGGCTGTCAACAGGCCGAGCAAGAAAGACTGTGAGGAGAGAGGGAGTGTGTGTGTAAGTGTGTGTGAGAGAGAGGGGAAAAAAAGTTAAAGAAGCAAGCCGATGACGATGGAGAGAGCGGCTGTATGGCTTCGAAATCCTCCCCAACTGCGTTACTGCTTAGGATTAACGGGGTTTATTTTTTCCCGTTGCTCAGGGGGCTTCACCAGGTTCCTCTCGCGCACCACACGTCCTATGCCACGATCATATCTGCCCTTCCACTCCGAGCTTCCAGAGTCTTACATCAAATATACGCATGGGGGGGTCGGTCGCGGGCGAGGCGGAGGAGGAGGAGGAGCGGGGTGGTGGCATCGCGTCTCATCCATCCGTCGGGAGGTGGTGGCGAGACTTGGGAGTGAGGGAAAGGTTTTTATGAGGAGAGACGGTGTTAGGAAAGCTTACACGGCGAGATACGAGGAGAGCAGTTATGTCCACTGGGAGATTACATGCTGTAGCACCAGTGTCGGGCCATCCCGGGTGGGGCTTCGCTCTCCTCAACACCAACCCACCCACTCAACCACCACCCACAGGTAATACACATGACCCACCACCAACATCGCCGCCCGCCCCCCCCCCACCCCCACCCACCACCCCATCGACAAAACTACCTTTTATGTCCACCATACAACGCTGGTGGGGGTGGTTGTGGGGGGTAGGGAGTCAATACACTCTCTCTCTCTCTCTCTCTCTCTCTCTCTCTCTCTCTCTCTCTCTCTCTCTCTCTCTCTCTCTCTCGCAAGATGCAACACCCGCAAGACAACAGTTTTACCGCTATTCTCTAGACTAAACAACAATTTACACCCCCCCCTCTCTCTCTCTCTCCTTGCGGGCCGGGAAGGGCACCATCCAATTTAACATTTCACTGTTACTCTAATAATTCAGTCCCCTACACCCCATCCACACACACACACACACACACACACACACACACACACACACACACACACACACACACGCACGCAAACATATCCCATTCAAGGGTGATGTACGACGGTGATGTACTTGATATCTATCATCTACAACTCTACCAAAACACCTGCCACACGGGAGAGAGAGAGAGAGAGAGAGAGAGAGAGAGAGAGAGAGAGAGAGAGAGAGAGAGAGAGAGAGAGTAGCCATTTAACACTGAACCATTCTTTAAGGGTCAGTGGTTCAAATACTTCTGTCTTAGGTCTTCCTCGAGCTTAGAGAATACGTGGACATACGTAAATCTTTGAACCACCATCACCACTACTACTACTACTACTACCACCAATACTTTATCTAGTGTATGGGGTTCCATCCTCCTTCAAGGACGTCACAAAGTATGTACACATACCTAACGTTCCATCTTCTGGTCATCCAGATCTATATGTACAATATCATCTGCGAGTTCTCCTCTTGAAGAGCACAAAACGGTGACATTCCGAATAGAAAAAAAAGAAAGAGACAAAACATAAAAAAGAAAAAGGTTCGTGATATGGCTTCGCTAGTCAACACACATCACCATCTATGGCCTTCCGAGATCTCCCCCTTCCAGCATACTCGGCACAGTAATGCCTCGTAATGCCTCTCTATATGTATACATTGCTTACCAAACGAGGCAATCGTGGACGAGAGTTAATCCTGACTTTCTCTCCTTATTTTTTTTTCTCCCTCTCTCTTCATAAAGCTACAGCGACGCTAACTGGCGGCAAAGCAAGAAAGTTGGATACTCTGGTGGCACAAAGACGACATCACGTCTTGGAGTACACGTCGCTCTAAATTCCTGTGTTGATCCTCTTTGAACACGACCTCCTAAGCACGACGGGACGACCCCTAAGCACTACGGTATGACCCCCTAAGCACCATATATATATATATCAAGCATTCATATGGCAGAGTTAAGAACTGATGCACTCATACATTCCATCTATCTATGTGTCTGTCTATCAAGTCTCACAGCTACGAATCAATTCACTCACAAATATTCTATCTAACCATCTGTATCTCTCTCGATCACAATCAACTCCGCTCCAACTCCACACGGTGTAGATCAAGTGTAAAAAGCCAAACACCATTTAAGGGAATCAATTTTGCAGGGCTGGGGTGGTGGGGGGGAAAGGGGTCTTCAGTCCAGGCAAAAACTCACGCCATACTGATGAGTAACCACATTAAATAGTACACCGAGTCCGAAACCACTTCATAACCAATGAGAGGAGGAGAAATCAATAGAACTCTCTGAGCTCAGTCGTCATATTTAATAATCAGGAGAGCCGTGTGATTTGTGAGGGAGCTAGAGCTGTACCAGGGGGAGGAACACAGCAGCAGTATGAACAACTACCGCAGCAGTAAACAGCAGAAGCGCGGCCGCAGACGCAGCAGGAGGAGGAGGAGGAGGAGTATAAAAGTGAGGGTTGGGTGGTGCCGGCCAAGAGCATGTGGCGGTAGTGAGATATATCCAGGGCAATGGGTGTCGGCCCGGGGAGGGACGTCCCTCCACGACCCAGCGCTGGGACGCCACTGGGACCTCTTCGTCTTGATGATAAACCGCGGAGGAAGGCGTGGCCCCTCCAGCCTGCCGTAATGGATTATGAAACATTGATTACCACATAAATCTGGCCCCCCCTTTTGGCCATGTGGCTCTGGATCCGTATGGGAGTTCCAGGCCGTTGGCAGGCTGTTTCCATGCTAGTAAGGTGGAATTAAGGTATACCCGATGGCATGGGCGACTTCCGAGGGTTATAAACGGCCGCGGATGGAAGGAGGGAGGGAGGGAGGTGAGGGAGAGAGCTCCTCGTAGTGCATTATGAAACCCTGATTGCCGGATAAATCTAACGATGGTCATGTTGACGACCGCCCGCCTCGTCCACGGGTAAAGGGGACCACCAGTGGGACATCCCTAGCTGGGTTTCCAGGTCTGGGGGAGGTAATGTGCAGACGGGGCCATAAGGACGGCTGCCGACATATCTGTGCCGTAGTCGAGAGAGGGGGGCCTCTAGCCAGACGCTGGCCCACGCCCTCCATCACAGCCCTCAGGCGACTCGATGAGACGCCACTTCCTGCTCCACCTGTCGTCACCAGGGTAATGTAGTGTGGGCGGACTGCCTGCTTGCCTGCTGATCCCAACTGCTTTCCGCTGCTCCCACCTTGCCTGCTGCTGGGTTAATGCTGGAGGCAAAAATCAACACACAACACACTCTCTTCAGATAACGAACTTCTTATGTAAGCAACGCAACACCACGGCTACCTCACCTCAGGCGTCAAGGACCCAGCCAACAGCCTAATTTGGGAGACCTGCACGTCTGAGTTAATTCCCCTACGAACGTTTGATTCCTTATGAATGAACATTCATCTGTTGGCGTTACATTTTACAATGCAAACAAGTAAAAACACACTGTGTGTGTGTGTGTGTGTGTGTGTGTGTGTGTGTGTGTGTGTGTGTGTGTGTGTGTGTGTGTGTGTGTGTGTGTGTGGATTCGATAGATAATTGAAAAAAGAAAAATAAACAAATATAATTGAGGGAGAAAAGGTGAATATTCGAACCTGCTAAAGCGAGGGGATCACACGAGTATTTCAGAACACTCATTCAGAGAGGTAACAGTAGTAACAATTAATGAAAGTGAAGGAGTCAATTTCAGACTGGAGACATCGTTCACCATATAAAAGGAACAGATCTGGGTTAAACTCACGAAAGGTAAAGTATTCTCTCTCTCTCTCTCTCTCTCTCTCTCTCTCTCTCTCTCTCTCTCTCTCTCTCTCTCTCTCTCTCTCTCTATCTATCTATCTATCTATCTATCTCTATCTATCTATCTATCTATGTCAATCTATCAGAAAAAACACATCTACAATTGCTGGAGGGAAGAGTGAAAAGATATCATATATATATATATATATATATATATATATATATATATATATATATATATATATATATATATATTAGAGGTGTAAGCACAAATCCTTACTAGCAAGGATTTGTAGCAGGAGAACGCTCTGGGGAGAAATGCCTCACAAAGAAGAAATACGACCCGGTTAAAAGCGATTTGTTCCTGCTAATAAATCACGTCCACCTGATCGATACCTTTTTCGGATCTCGTATAACTGAATCACGGGTGAGGTCGTCGGCAGGGCAGGGTCTAGGGCCTCGTCGAAGTGTCCCAGGTAAGTCAGGCGGTCTTAATTGCACCAGGTGAGGTCGAGGAGTATCTCAAAAGTGTTTCGTCTCACGTAAGGTAAGTGGTGGTCTTGACGTCTTATTTCTCTGCTACGACAAGATTCCAGTGTTTTAGCACTGAGCTGTGGACGTCTCAAACCGTTAAAGGAGGCTTATCTTTTACGGCGCAAGACGGTAAGGTATGTACGATCCTTCAACCCGACCTGATCCTTAAAAGGGTCGGGTTTAAAGGTATTAAATCAGCCCGACCTTGAGCTGCCAACGGCCACAGTGTGATCATCATGCGACACAGTGGCCTGCCGGGTACTAAATAAGAGGAGGAGGCAACACAAGCTGCCAGTTCTCGTGAGGGAGAACCAACAGTAAGACATAGGGCAAGTGGGTCGTCTACAACGAGTCATGTTGGGAGAGCTGATGATAAGCGGGGTTTTTCTTTACACTCGACTCTGTAGAGAGCATGGGTGTAAACAATGATCACGGATGGGCGAATGAATCCCGTGTATGATCGAATCAACTGTTCAGAGGAGGAAAAACAATCTTCAACATCTAAACAGGATCCCTTGTTTGTTTAAGGAGGCCTTTGCTATCTGTGAAATGTAGGGAAGGTAACCAAAACAGAACAGGGATGACAATGATATGACACGCGTCTGCTATACTCCATGTTTGTCTGAGGCGAATTTCTTTATATGTAAAATGTAGATGGCATATATATATATATATATATATATATATATATATATATATATATATATATATATATATATATATATATATATATATATATATATATATATATATATATATATATATTAACATATTATATACGTCTGCTGAATGATGGATCAATAAGCCTTTGAAGGGAGAAGTAAGAAACAGTTTCAGAAAAAAGAATGACAAGAAACTGCTTCGGAGGAGTTTAAATAACGTTAAGATTACCCCATCAGAAACATCCTCCCCATATCTTGAGTTTTACAGAGGTACGGACGGTCACCCACCACCACACTGCCTTTAACAGTACGTCTGCCGGAGGTGTTCTGTCAGCGTCTGCGCGTCACGGGTCGTCGCTCTGACAATTTGTTAACCTTATCTTTACACCGAGGGGCGCCGCCGTGGACGCCCACTCGCTGCTGCTCCTGAGAACGCGCGTGGGGAAGTACAGCAGCGTACGATACCTCCGTGGTCTGGTCCACTCTCACTGTTACTCCCCTTACCTAGGGAGTAATAGCTTTCACCCCTGTCAATTTGGACGGCCTCGCAATTAGTTCCCACCACTGCCATCTAAGTGGTTAGTTCCCCACTACTGTCAATTTGCCTTCATGCCCACTCAGTCCGTCTCTTTTGGTGATCTTCGGAGAGGTGGTACTTCTAACCCAGCGTTGAAGAGACACCTTCACATCATTAATGGTGGTGCTAAGTTTATCTCTTTCTCTCGCTAATTTCACCATAAAACTAAGGTCTGTAACATTCCCCCATCCACCCCCAATCTCTACCGTAACAAATACGAGGCAAAATGTAAAAGAAAATCTTTGCCCGGATACTCCACCACATGACCGTGCATTTCAACACAGTGAAAACAATTTAACACACAATTTCGAAAATGGTGGGTAACTGAAGTCCAATGGATGGAAAGAAAATTGTTTAACTCTTCACCAGACTTAACAATAACAGTAATTTTCATTCTTTTTGAAGTGGACTCTCAATATGCACTGAACAATCAACTAACAGATGGAGATTCTGACACGCACAGAGGGGGCATTCCAACTAAATCTAAGAGACAAAAAAAGACCCGAAAATTTACTCAATCGACGGTCATGACGAAGTGGGGGACAGCTGCTTGTATTTTGGGAACCAGACAACTACCATCTAAAACAAGAATGATTATATCGTGGTGTCAACTTTAATCAAAATCAAAATTCTAAATCACATTTTTCTTTCTTTGAGAAGAATGCTGCTTCCTGTGTCCAACATCCCAGAGGGTTCGACTACCCCAATTACTGAACCTTCATTACGACATTAAAGTCTACAAAACACGACACGTTACTGAGCTAGTCTCCCGCGTGTATGAGGATGAAGCAGTAGATGATATCAGTGCACCAGTGGTCGAGGGACGTGATCTCCTAGCCTAGGTGTTTGTGTATACTTGGGTAACGTCCGAGCGTGTCTCCCACACAACACAATCGGCATGGATGACCGCAGACAGCAACACGCTCACCGACCGACGTGGCTGACTGACTGGCCAGTGTTCGAGTCTCAATAGCGTACATGTTACGTGTCAAAGATGATGATAATGTGCAAACCTATAATGTCAAGGTCCATCATCATCATCATCACCTTCCGAAGAACGATGGCACGACCCTTGAGTAAGACGATCCCTGAGCATAAAGGCACGTCTTTTGAGCACCGAACCTTGGATCGGGTTAAAGGCCAGGAAATCACACTCAGGGGTCGTAACGTCGTACTCAAGGACTGTGCTCAAAAGAGTGCGCCATAGTGCCCCAGTATCGTTCCGTCATGCTCCAAGGGGGGTGTATACAGTCTGAAGGTGAATGCTCATCCCTAGCACACAGGAATTCGCGACAGACTGCGTGTCTTGCGCTCAGTCACGTCGTGAGACAGCTTGGCAAAGGTTTTAAGAAAACAAGGTGTACCTCCACAAGCCTTGAATCTACTACCCCAAGTGCGGAAACACGCCTGATAATAACGTTCTTCTTGAAGTTCGCAGAATCGTTCTTCGTGTCAGTACAATTTCATGGGCAGGTCGGTAAAGCAATCTACGACACCACCGTGTGATTGCAGTACAAAACGGCGGAGGCTCCGAGGCACATTTCTCGCAAGGGGGGCGCCATCTAGACGCGCCCGTCTTCCACTGTACTCCATCCAGTTACAGAATGTCACACCTACAGCCACTGGTGGTGGCTTCTTCTTCTTCTTTTGGTCCACTCGTCTGTCTCTTTAAAGACAGCGGGTAACTCACTCTTCGTGTACGCGGCAGAGATTCAAGATTGAAAACATAAGAAGATGGATGGTCATTTCCTCATAAGAGCCATCATCAGCTCTTGATGCATTATCTAAAATGGGATCAACGATCTTCGTGGGGGGAAAGATTATGTAAACTATCGAAACAAAGACGCGTTAGGTGCGACTCCCAAGACATCACCTTCGAGAAGAACCTTCCTGACTGATGCGGTGTGAGACATACTCCTGATAATAAGACATAATCGTGAACTCGTACCACAAGTGCTGAGTTTCAGTACGTTGCGACATTTATAACCACGTCTGCAAGGGAAGCTTTGAGCGCCTTATAACCCTACTAGTCTTACGTACACTGATAAAATTCGCGGTATATAATCTGACCAAGTGATACCTGACGAAAAGAACTACAAGGTCCTGTGTAACCTTCAGTTCGATATGCTTCCCCCCGTGTTCAACATGTGTTTACGATTTCGCACTCAAAAGGCCATTTAATGGTCGACCACCAATACATCCAGTAACACATGTGAACCACCATTTATATTGAACCACAGGTTAAAAAACTATTAATCAGATATTCAAAATACCATTACATATATCATATTGGTTCCTTCACCATCTGTGTCCATATAAAATTTCTCGTGTTTAGTTTCAAGCTGCCATGGACCTATCGCTTCTACACTCAGAATAGCTGAAGTGCCGTTCATCTGTCCTCATACCAATTGTCTCGCCCTTCTCACAGTAATCTTGTTGACATCATATGTATAACTCCCTTCACGCCTCTGTCTTAAGTCATTTCCCAACACACAGAATTAATCATGTGTAACGTCTTGCGTACGTACGAGCGTTCTTCGTTATGAAAGGTAATATTTCATATATGAGCAATCACATTAAGTGTTCCCCAGCGAGTTGAGTTTTTTTTTTTAAGGTAAATACCAGCGTCAATATGATAATGACTCCGACTCATATTAAGACAATACGAGAGCGACATTCAAGGAGGTTGTGGCCACAGAGAACGGATCACCAGCAGATAATCATTTAGACGACCACTCGAGCAATTCAAGATCACTGTGAAGAACGGAAGAACGCCTGCTGGGGAATGACATCACTTAATCCCCTCGAAAGGTAAAATTAGCTTGACTGAATATATGTATATATACCTACTCTTCCAGGCAGTGCAGTGTACGTATACAACGCCAGCATCCATGCTCATTGCTGACGCGTGTTAACGTCAGCAACAGCTGACTGACTACGACAGCATTCACAGCTATGCGGGGGGGAGGAGGAGGTGTTAAATCGTCAGCATCCTCGCCAACCAATGACGAATGACGCTCGTCAGCAACAGCTGAGTGAATCACGCACGTCAACCAACGCAGGTTTGTGAGGTGTGTCTCTCCCCCCCAGCGTATGACGGCAGCTA
The DNA here is from genome assembly GCF_036320965.1 of Panulirus ornatus. Classification (NCBI taxonomy): domain Eukaryota; kingdom Metazoa; phylum Arthropoda; class Malacostraca; order Decapoda; family Palinuridae; genus Panulirus; species Panulirus ornatus. Next base: position 5,564,905 of record NC_092258.1, read on the forward strand.
CGCTAGCGAGGGGGAAGTATGTGGAATATCCAGAAGGGAAGGGGGAGAGGGGGGGAGGGTAGGAGGTGAGCGAGGTGGGGTTGGGGCGGGGCGAGGAGGGTGCCCCATCATGAGGGAGGTGTAAGGAAGCCCTGGTGATGCGTGATACGCCCTCAACACCTCTCTCTCTCTCTCTCTCTCTCTCTCTCTCTCTCTCTCTCTCTCTCTCTCTCTCTCTCTCTCTCTCTCTCTCTCTCACTGACTCTTCCGTCCTCCACCTCCGGCCAGCCTCACCGTCTCAAACTGCACCTCCCGTCCTCGTCTTGCTCCACCATCCCAGCCAACACTGACCTGAGGCTCCCCCTCCCCTTCCCCCAAGTCAATACACCAAGCCTCAACACATAACAAACATACCCTTTCCTCCCCATCCCCGAGCCAAGGCCTTGTGATTCTCTCTCTCTCTCTCTCTCTCTCTCTCTCTCTCTCTCTCTCTCTCTCTCTCTCTCTCTCTCTCTCTCTCATTTTCTAAGGTAGAATCTTACCAAGAATTCCACTAACATAACCTGAAGCACACGAAGTTTCTCATATATATATATATATATATATATATATATATATATATATATATATATATATATATATATATATATATATATAATATTTTCTTTTGGAAAAGAAAAACACGAGGGGAGGAATTCCAACCCCCACTCCCATCCTTTTTAAGTCGCCCTCTACGACACGCAGGGAATACGTGGGCAGTATTCTTTCTCCCCTATCCCCATATATATATATATATATATATATATATATATATATATATATATATATACACGCTATACCGAATGAGAATGCATACACGTATGATGTCACGACGCAGCCAGTGGGGGAGTTCTAAGATTTAACAAAACAAAACAAAAAATAGCGTCTGCTTGGATATCTGTGAATCCCACCACGGGCAGTAATCTTGTTTGTGGGGAACGTTATGTAAAGCAGCTGCCGTCACGCCCTTGCAAGTAAGCACTCTTGTGCAGGTCAGGATCCCACACCTGCTTCCGTAAATGAACAAACAAACACACACACACACACACACACACACACACACACACACACACACACACGTGGTGTGTGTTGGGTAGCGTCATTCACCTATAGCTGAACAAGCTCATGCCGCTCCCTCGCCATGTCTCACTTCTGCATCACCACTTATCCCTTCGTGATCCACCGAGGTTCACTTCTAGATCACCACTACTTGTCCCTCCCCCACCGCTACTCACTTCTAAACCATCAATTGTCCCTTCCCCACTGCTACTCACTTCTAAACTACCACTTGTCCCTCCCCCACCAATATTCACTTCTAAACTACCACCTGTCCCTCCAATATTCACTTTCAAATCACGTTCCTCGAGGTCTTGTGCCTCAACTATGTCACTTTCGTATATTCAGTCTTTGAAGGTTTTACATCCCTCCTCAGTTATCCCTCCCTTCTACATCTGTCTTCAGTAATCCCTCCCTTCTACATCTCTCCTCAGTAATCCCTCCCTTTTACGCCTCCTCAGTAATCCCTCCCTTACGCATCTCTCCTCAGTAATCCCTCCCTTATGCATCTCACCTCAGCACTCCTTCCCTTCTACGCCACTCCCCTCAGTAATCCCTCATCTACTTCTTCAACTGTCCTCAGAAATCCCTCCATTCAGTTCCGCCTTTGCCACATCCTCTAAAAGGACGGGTAATCCACTTACCGTCTTCCCAACGACCTCCACGAACCTTCCACCCGCGTCCACCTGACTACCAGTCTTCACCTGGCCTCACTAACACAGGTATCCCCACCCCATCCCATGCCAAACGACGCTCGAATCTCCCCGCAGGGTGTAACATGGCCCATGTTCTCCACACCACAGATTGAAAGAAGGAGAAACCGTAGAAAACGTGCGTATTAAAACCTTATTTCCCGACTCATTTCTATCTTTCTTTTTTTCTTCTTCACTCCATCAGAAAACCAAAGCTTGTGATGTATACAGAAGAAGGTGTGGTCATACTGTCCAGATAGCATGTTTGGCTTCAGCTTAACCATGTTTAACCTGTACATATCGAAGAGTCTGCATCGTTCACTCAGCTCCGTCCAGGCTAAATTAGTGGAGTGTATATATATATATATATATATATATATATATATATATATATATATATATATATATATATATATATAATACTAATAAGCCACGGAGAGTACAATAGCATACTCGATTGAGGAAAACGGGATACAGGTCCAGACAGACCCCCTGTCTTGCATCTGGCCCAGCACACTGAAGACAGACAAGTGTGTGAGGACAGACAACTCCTGGCAGAGGCCACAGACGTGTTAAGAAAGTACAGACACACACACACACACAGACATCGGTCAGGCCATGACAACACAGGATCGCCATATGATATTCCAGAGCTCAAGAACCTTACGGTAGAAAATATGGGGGGAAAAAAATTAACATGGTCTGTTGAAGGAATCATGTCGTCCATTAACAATACTACCCCGCAAAAGTTGGATACATTGAGACAAATACAACAGTGGGGCAATCAGCTGACTCTCCATGTATGTACAATCTAAGACACAACTATCTTCACTATTCTGTCCGATGATTGGTTAAAACTACCGAAACATTGTGAGACTCAACTAGTGACAACGTGTGGTTGGTTGCTTTTAAATGATGAGTTGGAAGTTATCGGGTTCCAATTCGGATAATGTTTGGATACGTTCGAGCACGACCACGATTCACGATTTGGAAACCTGGCTGCTGAACAGTGTTTCATATGGAACGACACAAAGCGCCACCCAACAGTAAATGATGAACTGGCAACTTGTTTCAAGGGGGAACAGGCCTGCCAACTGAACATAAGTGGTAACAGGCCTGCCAACTGAACATAACAAATGTACCTTTCCGTTAATAAGTCTTCACCAAAAGTCAGGGAAGGGTAGTTCTGTCTTTGACTGTACATATGTGCCATATGTATGTAGGCCAAATCATCTACCTTCTTATACCGTACACCTTACACTGTACAAACTATCGACTTCAACACTTTCAGAAGAAACAAAAGAGCCAGTCAGTGTTTGTATAGCTGCGTCAGCAACTGGAATCTGAAAGTTAAACTTTCCTGAAGCCTTGGAATTACGGGGGGGTCGGTCCCCCCCCTAACCCCGACCCCCTATAAGGTCGGGTCCATTTGTCCATTTATGAATGGAATCCGCAATCGACAAGGGGTTTAAGTTGTAAGCCGCAGACACGAACCAGTTTAGAAAATTTACATTCCTACGGCGTTAAAAGGGGGGGGGGGGGGGTTGTTCCACGTGTAAACCAGAATTAATCAGCTTAGAAGCCTTTCATTCCCAGGAGGGTCTGTAAGGCAATATAATTACATATGGAATTTCATAATGTCTGCGAGTTTTCCTGCCCCGGCCGGCGAGGAAAAGGGAATTCTCGACCCCCGGCGTCCTCCAAGACGAGACGCTGCGGTTCTTCGGCCAAAAAGCCGCCACCCACCACAAGTCTGGCTGTACACTAATTTAACCCCCACCTCTCTCTCTCCCCTCCTATCCCATCCGGAGCTGTACAAAACCCGTGCAGCAAGGTCATCACTCTCTTTCTGCCCTCCCTTCCTTCCTGCTTGCTTGTCTGCTTGCTTGCTTGTCTGTCACCGCAGCGACGCACTCAACGGCTCTTGAGAACACGACAACCACCACCACCCCACCGCCCACCTGACAACTCACAGGGTCGTTCAGTCGTGCGCAGGCGGGTCGTAATCGCCTTGTTCATGAGGCTAACACGATAAAGACCTGCTCCAATGCCACGAATGTGATACAACATCATAAACAAGCAAAGGAACGAAAAAATGAAGTGATTGATACAATCACAAAAAAAAAACAATGCACAACACAATGCTATACACCTAATGAAAGCATTACACAAACCACGAACAAAAAAATCCACCATAAACCCACAAGAAACAAAATACACCCCCACAAGAGAACACTAATCGAACCACCAAAAACCGACTATCTAAATACACAGGGAAAAACAAACCACAACACGTAGTAAACCTAATGAGAACGCTAAACAAACCACCACAAAACCTACCATAAACCCACACGACACGAAATTAACCACATCACGCAACAAACCTTCGAACACCACATACACTACCACACTACCACTTACACTACCACACACACTCACACACACCACATACACTACCACACACACACACACATCACATACACTACCACATACACCACATGCACTACCACACACACACACGACATACACTACCACACACACCACATACACTACCACACACAGAGAGAAAATAAACCACATTATCTAATAAACCTGAAGGATTAAAAAAACACATAAACCACAATGAAAAAACGAATGAAGAAACATAAACACAAAACGCTGCCACAGAAACAACAGCCACTGAAGAACAGACCACTGTGACGCCACTGAAGAACAGACTACTGTGACGCCACTGAAGAACAGACCACTGTGACGCCACTGAAGAACAGACCACTGTGACGCCACTGAAGAACAGACCACTGTGACGCCACCACAATCGCGATAAACCAGGCAGTAGTAAGGGGGAGGAACAGAAGAAGGAGGGAGAAAGAGGAGGAGGAAAGAATAGGAGGAGGAAGAAAAGGAGGAGGAGGAGGAGGAGGAGGAGCAGGAGGAAGAAGAGGAGGAGGAGGAGGAGGAAGAAGAGGAGGAGGAGGAAGAAAAGGAGGAGGAGGACATTACACCAATCACCGCAGCAACACGCCACCAACACTGCACGGTTTCTAAACCATCCCTCCCCCAGAACCACCACACCACACCCCAACCCACATCAGATGAGGTCGGTTGTAGGGAACTTTCCGCGCGGGTCTGCCACTATTCTCTTTTCCCTCCAGCCTTACACACTTATCCTTAGCCTGCCCCCCAAACACCCACCCCCTTTTCTCTTTTTTTTCCACCACGTTTTTTTTACGCCATTCTGTAGAGCACTTTAATCGGCTTCCTTGACTCCCCCAGCTACCCCCCCCCCCCTCTTTTTTTTAAAGGTTCCTTGGACACCTCCCCCCCCGAACTCCAGCCCCACCCCCTTTTTTTTCGGCCCCTTCACTTCCCATGGTTTTTTTTTTTTTCTTCTCCCTGTCTTCCTCCCTTCCTTTACTTCATTCCCTCCCTTCGTTCTCTATCTTAACCACCTCCTTTACGAAGACCTCTCAAGGCTCCCTTGTTTAATTCAGTCCAGCTGAATCGCTCGATAAGATGGGTGGGGCACCCACTCGTCATCCGCCGAGTCCCGGATTCGCTTATGAAGTCATGAACCCTCAATCCTCCCCCCAAGCATATGTGGTTACCAGCTGATGTGTGTGTGTGTGTGTGTGTGGTGTGTGGTGTGTGTGTGTGTGTATGTGTGTGTGTGTGTGTGTGTGTGTGTGTGTGTGTGTGTGTGTGTGAGGGGTGGGGAGACTGGCAATGTGCCCTAGGAAGTATGGCATGTACACAGGCAACCACATCTACTTCCGATGGATCTCATGTAAGGAAAAGGAGTTTAACAAGGCTCCTGCAGAACGAGGGTCCAAATAATGAGAATATCATGTCGTAGTCCTTCGATTTGGTAATTCTTAAGGCTACGTTTTTCATTTAAGGGGTCACAAAACGTGAGGTACGTCCACTGCGAGGCTGATGAACGTTTGAAGATGGAAACGTGTCAATAAGTGAGGCTACGTGGGCCCAGGTATGAGGCTTATGCATGCACGGGACTCAGAAGACAAAACAAAAAAAATAAGTTTTTACTAAAACGACAACGAAAGGGGGCGCCTCCCGTTGGAAAATGGTTACCCACAGTCGTCCACCAGTACAAGTGGGACAATACAATACCCCTAATCACCTTCGTCTTTCACCCTCCTCCTCCTCCTCCAAGCGGTGGTTCTGCCTGAGACAAACTCTCGTCGTTGGTACTCGTACGTGGAGTGAGAACCTTAAACCCTCTCACTACCTTCTCTGTTCTGCCTTTTTCCCCCCCCACTCACTCTGTACTCTTCCTCTCCCTTTCTCTCCTATCCCCAGCCTACAACGTCTAACCCTATATCTATCGAACTGCCTCATGCCACACTCGAAACACAGTTGCTGAGCTGCAGTTCAGTATATACTGTAGGTGGAATACGCGGGGTACTGGCGTCATCTGGTCTTCCCTGAAGAGTTCAGCCCTTCAAGTCTTCAGCACACGAGAGATGAAGGACTGAAGGATCGTACCGTTGTGCTCCAACGTCGCACCGTCGCACTCGAAGTGGCGCACTACTTTCTACGCTTGTTTACCTTCCTGTGGACAATGGAGTAACCATCTCGACATTTTTTTTATTTTACTTTTGTATCCTCTTTTTTTCTGTCACAATGATCTTACTTTCTCTCTCTCTTTTTTTTTTCACTTGCCCAGCTCCCTCCTCAGCTACTACGAGCAAGAAAAACACAGATCCTTTTCCATGAAACCAGGAAAAAAGTCGGTCTCGGAACAACCACTGGTACTACTACACCTACTACCACTACTAGTACTACTACTACTAATGATAATAATAATAATAATAATAATAATAATAATAATAAACAATAAAAAATAAAAATAATAATACCTAACGTCTGAATGAGTCGACTTTAAGCTGAAAATACACTTAAAATATCTACACACATTACAGAGAATGGGGCTCTACAAACGGCAAGACGGTTTTTACATTAACAGTGTTGTAGCAATCTACTAATTATTGCTGATGATGTTCACAATGGCTGTGATGAGAAAGTTCTTGTTCCCGTCTGTGTACGAGCTTGAACATGCGGTTCTAGTCCCGAACTTCAACTCGGGGATGAGGGATCTCAGGTGGCAGGAGGTGAAGGTGACGCGAACGGTGTTACCAGCCTCTTACCGAAATGTCACACGGAGGTCCTGGCGATGACTGGAGAAAAGCGGGAAGACCAGCGCGATCTAAACGCCTTTTATCGTTAGCGTAAAGGACGCCGGGAATTATCTTGTATGTCACTCTCTGCATCTTTTCTAGTAAACCCCTGACGTGTGGTGGATAAGGAAGGTCTTGCGAGAGAGGCACGGGCGAGGTTAGGAACAATGAAAAGTGTGTGTGTGTGTGTGTGTGTGTGTGTGTGTGTGTGTGTGTGTGTGTGTGTGTGTTCCTCAAGGGCAGTCTGGAACCCCAGGTGTCCTTCAGTGGCGTATGGGCGAAAAAAAAAAAAAGGCGTACAGTATCACATGACGACTCGAGACTGACTCTCTCTCTCTCCCTCCTGGCAGCTTTCTCTGATCTCCAAGCCCCGCGTCCCAGTTGGAGACCAACGCGGACGCACAATAACCTCTCAACGCATATAAACAGGTGACACACACACAAAAAAAAAACAAAAAACGGTAGGCTGTGGCAGAGCGGCCACCGTCCCGGAGATAGGCCTCTCTTTGACCACGCAATATGGAGGTGACTTCCACCAACAAACGCGCTAGACAGACAATCCACCTTCACCAGTGGCGTATACTTCTGCCAACTTTACGTCCGTCACGAGAGGGGCAGAAGGCCTTTGTTGCGCTTCGCTTCGTGGATGTCACAGAAAGACCCATCGCTGGGTGGTGGGGGTAGTAGGTCTCAAAACACGCCTCCCGACCTACATGGGAAAACACAATATAGTAACCCAGATCTGTCGTGGGGTTAACCCTCACCCACCTCCCTCCTCCCTCACGTCTTGCTTGTACACTGGGCGCGCTACGGTGTTGTAAAATCAGCGAAATCTGAGACACAGTTTCACCATATATTACAGAGATGTGTGGAAGCGTTTCATCAGCACAGGTGTTCTATTCACCTACGCTGGCGTCGTATAATACTTCATGAGTATCCTAATTTTGCTTACTCAACACATTTCACTGATTTTTTATAGATAATATGAACACATGGTCCTCACTTATTCTTTATAGATAATATGAACACATGGTCCCGTTCATGGACACTTCGTGTACACTTTTGTGTCATCGCCCACTAGATACCCTGGGTGTGTAGGAGCGCGAAATAAACTCCTCACTTTTCGCAGACTTCAAAACTCTTGGGCGCGATGGCACGAACCTTGAGCACGACGGGACGACCCTTGGGCACGACAGAGGGCACACACTGACCACCTGGGATTATCAAGTCACCCACGTATTAACCGCCGCGCCCAAGGGCACGATATAACTGACCTACTGGTACATACACCAAACACCACACTTCGAAAAAAAATCGTGGCAACTCACGGAGAACGATGTGTCCCCAACTTCTGAACCGGCTGACGTATTCCGTAACAACCCCCCCGGACCCCTACCAGATGATGAGTGATAGCCATCAAAAAAAAAAAAATTATGTTCTCAGATGATACCAGGTCGGCCTAGACTATCCACCCTGGAAACAATCACTGCCGCTCATGGACTTACTCCTAAACTACTGACTCTCTTCTCAGATGGAATACGACACACACACACACACACACACACACACACACACACACACACACACACAAAAGGAAAAACGAATGGCAAGTTCAGCGGACACGTAATTCAGAAGCTCCACAGACTCCGGGCTCAACCTCTTCAGTAAGATGACCTCTAAACTGTCGAGTTCGATGACTGTGGTCATCGAACTCATCACATCTGTCATCGTAGTGGAAGGCTACATCGCCGTCGTACTCGAGGCGTTACGTTGTCGCAGACGAGGTATTCAGTCGTCGATCTAAAGGCGTCAAGTCGTCAAGGCGTCACACTGAAGGGATAGAAATACTCGTCTCGTGCAGCCACGACTGTACATCATGGTGATCATTTTCTCAAATATTCTGTAATGATCATCATTTTCTGACGTCCTACACACATCGAAAAATGATGTGAAACGCTTTCGATCTTTCTTTCATGTATTTTGTAAAAGGCGTGACCTCTGTGTATGAAATACTTTATCCTTCAATGGGATGAAAAGTGCTTAATCCTGGCTGGACAACGTATATCATGTGATTATGGACAAAAATATCAATTATCGACACTGCAGTATTAAAAGCGAGATTAACTCATAAAAATCATTCACTCACAGTTCACTATTACGGAATACATCTATCCCGGAGCCTAACGCGTTACAGCTAATTCAAAATCTATATCAAACTAATTCAATATCTAGATCACAGTGTGAAATTAAATAATAACTGAGAATACTTTTTCTGTGCGTGCAATATAAAACTTAAACTCTGTGAGCATGGCAATGCGACCCTTGAGCACAGACGCTTGCCCTTGAGCACTAAGGTTGAACGCAACGCAACGATACGAGCCTTGAACACAAAGTTACGACCCTGGGGCACAAAGGTGCGACCCTTGAACAAAGAGGTGCGACCCTTGAGTATGAAGGTCTCTGGCCTTTGACCAGAGTCTTTAAGCTTGCCCTATCCTGATCAAGGGGTAGTTAACCCGCACGGGGTTATCCACGGCCTGTGTAGTGTGGCACCATACCTACATGACGGGCAGGTCGACCTACCCTGGATCACTTCCGATGAAAGACCCATTTACGACATGGATAGAGCGCTGATCGCTGGCTGGCATCGCCGCTGCCACCACCACCAACAACAACACCTCGTAATACTAACGTCTCGAACGAAAGAGAACACCGTCTCATCCGGCTCTCTATATCTCAAGGAGCCGAGAGAGATCGCAGACAGCAAAGCACGCCTCTGCACTGAACATGCATGGCCTTCATGTCCAGACACGAGTCATACAAAGGACTACACATTAAACGAAAAAGGTCAAACATATTTAACATCAAGCTACTGCATAGATACCCTCCCTATCTCTCAATAATATGTTTCTACTTACTACAAAAAAAATGACTATTGTAAAGAGTTCTACAGTAGGTTTAGTGACTTATAAGAAATAGGACCTTACAGGTGTACTTCAAATGACGCCCATAAAAGAGGACATTCCTGAAAGTCTTTTGAGACTTCCTGCGCCAATAATATACACTGGAGAACCCTTCACGGAATATTCGTGTCTCTACAGCGGGTAGCGTGTACTCACGGCCGCCCTAAAATAGATGGTGTCGCCCGGGCGGATCCTAAGGGCGTTGAGGGTCATGGCTCGGTGGTCGTCGGTAAGCTGGAGTGGCTGGCTGTCCCCACTGTCGCCCTGCTCCTCGCCGCACACCCACAGCGTCTGCAGCATCGGCCAGATCCCCGTGCGTTCCGCGATCTGACGAAGACACACACACACGCACCAGGTATATAATGACGTCGATGCAATGCCACTCACTATCATGTGTGTGGGGGAGGGGTGTCAAAATGCCTAGCTAGGACGAGAGATTATTGGTTCTATCTTCGTAAGAAGAAAGCCAAAGTTTAACTTCTACTATTCAGAACTATGTAGATGGAGTATTCATGATGAACTTCTAATATTCAATACTATAAAGATGGAGTATTAAAGAAGGGCACGGAAGTCCTTCAACTGGATGACCATCTAGGGCAGGCAAGAGGCACAAAGGGAAGGACAGACAAAAGTCCAAGAGGTGCAATGGAAAGGAACATACAACAGTATCCTGACACAATGGGCATTGACGAGGCCATATGCTCGCTTCAACCGATACTGTGGTAAGGGTAGAATAGTAGAGGAGGTGGGGGTAGGTTTTTGGAGCTCTGGGTTTTTGGAGGTGTTTGTTGAAGGGCTCTTTGGTGACGGTGCGGTGAGGAGGAGAGAGTTTCAGGAACAAAGAAAGGAGGAAGATACTGTGGTACGAACATGGACAGGTTAACCACAACGTCTACTCACGAAGTTCTGGACTTCCCGGATGGTGTCGGTGGAGGAGAAGGTCTTGGAGGCCCTCACCAGGCGCTGACTGCTGGTGGCGCCGCTGGCGGAGGGGGAGCTGGTGTTGGTGCCACCGCCGGAGCCGCCGCCGCCGCCGCCGCCAACCCCAGTGGCAGCGCCCGAAATCCCGGCCATGGCGGCCAACCGGGGTTTCTTGCGTGGACCGATATTCTGAAAAAAAAAAAAAAGATGAAGCTTCGTTGCATAAGGATATGGTTAACGATACACTCATACTACCGTCCCCACTCTCTCTCTCTCTCTCTCTCTCTCTCTCTCTCTCTCTCTCTCTCTCTCTCTCTCTCTCTCTCTCTCTCTCTCTCTCTCTCTCTCTCACACACACACAAGCAACCATCACGAAAGCAACATCAGGCGTCAGATGGCGTCGCCTTCTACAGCGTGTGTGTGTGTGTGTGTGTGTGTGTGTGTGTGTGTGTGTGTGTGTGTGTGTGTGTGTGTGTGATTCAGTTACTCCCCCCAACCTTTCACTTCTGTGTTACCGCTGACGATGCGTCAGCTGTGGGATTAAAATGCAATGTACTGTGCACGGTCCACCACGGTACCACATCTCTCACTGCCATCACACAGGCTTCCTGTGTACATCAAACGTCACGGCTACTTCATGATGGTAACTGGCAAATCTTAGGAGATTGAAAACTACTTTATCAAACCATATCATTACAGAGGGATGGTTCTATTTATTTCAAGGTACCAAACTAATTTACTATTAATCACTTTTTCTTCCCCATTAGTCTGCACTCATACTCTGACCTGACGAAATTAGACATATTAAATGAATGAAGAAGGGAAGAAAAGAGATGAAGATTCATTTACAAACAAAACCATCCATAGACTCAGGCAAAACAAGGGTATTAAACATATAACAAACTGCTCCTTCCTGCGGGATGTGTATAGGTTGTGAATAAGTGATGGGACTCATCATGATCTATAAATGTGATCAACACCGAATATATATATATATATATATATATATATATATATATATATATATATATATATATATATATATATTGGTTATTCATATATAGCAAGCGAACAGCATTCTTAATTACAACAAGGCTACAGTTCCCGGCATGTTCCCTCACCACGGCTTTACGCACTTTGTTACGAGGTACACAATTCGTGGGGTGTGTAAATCTATGATGTGTATATGCTCAGCAGCAGCAGCAGCACCTGCTACACTCTAGCGGGTTACTGCTCGTTAGACCGCTATAAACTGCCGACACGGATACTAACTGTCATGGCCTCCTGCCTCCGTCGCCTGCGCTTTCCACCCCCCCCCCCCCCACCCCCCTCCTCAGTCTTCTTTACCAGGGGTTTTTATCCCGTGAGCGACCGCCGCATGCGTCCTCCAACACGGGAGACCGCATTCGTCCTCCAACGTGTGCGTGTGTGTGTGTGTGTGTGTGGAGGGAGGCGACAGCATGCGTCCTCCACCAGGGGCGCGACCGCATGCGTCCTCCACCAAGGGAATAGGCATGCGTCCTCCCAAAACAACCAGCGACCACACGAGTCCTCCTCACACAGGGGGCCCTGGGTGACGCGGTCCTGGGTGACGGGGTAATGTGTGACGGGGGATCCTTAGGTGACGGGTGTCCTGGGTGACGTGAATGGCTGGGTGACGGGATAATCAGAGTGCAGATCAGAGAGTCTGACAAATTTCCGGTGAGGCACATCAGATAATTACACAGTTCCGCCACTCAGTGCCGACACCAACCCGCCCCTCCTGCCCTGTGGAGTGGGGTGGTGGTGGCACGTACACGCACACCCACCCACCCACCCACACACACACACACACACACACACATAGACACATATGTCCGCCATAAATATACGCCATAGCTCACATATTCCCCAGCACACAGACACACACACTCACTCTCGCACATCCAAAACTGCCTCCCGCACTTCACGTGTACGTACACCCATTATTCCCGACGGTGCCCTGAACCACTGCGCACTCGAGACCTTTGGAGGAGGATGAGGAGGAGGGAGGGAGGCTGTAGCTGTAGAGACGTGACCTGCGATGCTAACACAAAATAAAATGAAAGGAGTTAACACCTGCATCATTGGAGCAGTCACCAAGATGGGGTGAGAGGTAGAATAAGAAGCCGAGGCGCTGGTGCGTTCAGACCTAACACAAACCTGACACAAGACTTGATAAGTCTTTCCCTGATCTCAACTTTAGGAGAGCTACGAGAACACCCCCCAACTCTCCAATACGGAGTAAAATATTCCTCCAATATACAACGGGCGTGACGCATCTACTTGTTCAAGAGTGACTGGGTTCTTTTAACACTCCATGTTTACATCACCTGGTGAAATTATCAAGTAAAACCACACAGCGAAGATTCGAATCCGTGTGAATCCATCCCAGTGGATTAAGACTAACAGGGAGCCGTGGCATTATTCCGGACTCCACACTCTGTGGAACTGAGAATACCATACTAAATCATCAGGGATGCCACTGTGAATACAGGACCTTCAGAATTCCGTGCACTTACAACAAGGCTCCAGCCTCTAGTAGGAAACCTGGGCCTTGGTTTAGAGAAAAAAATTGAACAAATGTAAGAAGAATCCTCATTCTATCTTCGCTATTTTCGATTACATGAGAAAATTCAGCAACCAATATGATAATCTGGTATTTCACATCATAGACGGATTTCTTGTTATAAACACGGACGAACCAGCAATGGATGAACGAGTCCCCTTCTGGAACTGGGACAACAAGCAATCATATAATCAGAGGGCGAATTAGTTCGGGACTAAACAACAGTTCGCTCATGGAGGTAGTTAGCGCATGCGCGTATATCATTTCACCCTCATTTACTTTTCCACAGACACACAAACAATGAAGTCAACTTTTAAATGACCTGTGCATACAACGCAGTGGACCGATTGGCTGTTTTTAAGATTTGAAGTTACTTAAGGGCTAATTATAAGTTGTCTAACGAAGGATTGCGTTATTCATCAAACGGTTTTTATGAGACGGGATAGCCCGCCGGAGATGATTAACAAACCCAAGCAGACCATGTCGGACCGACGGTAATAAAGCCCTCCCCATCCCATCCCACACACCCCATCTTCCAGCATCATCATCATCACGCCCCTACACCAACACAATGATGTACTTGTTAGCAAAGCTCTCTCTCTCTCTCTCTCTCTACCTTGTGACTTTCCTTCAGGCATTTTACTCCTGCAAGGTATTTCTTTCTTTCTGTTTTCCGTCCAGCGTGTTGCGCCCATCCTTTTCTTCCACTGCTTTTATGGGGAACTTTTTTTTTTAAGTAGTGTTATGGCCAGACCACCCTACTTGGACCTTGGTCTGTTCGGTCTGTGCACCTACGTAACTCTATGCCGTGCGGTCTGTGCATCTATGTGACTCTATGTCACCACACTCGCTCCTCCACACATTGATGACGCCTAAGACGGATGGTTAAATTACAAGATGTTTACACTGACACGGCAATCACCCTCTACTCTCCCGCAGCAACGAGTGATCAGTAAACAAACGTCTGGATGACCCCTTCAACCTCCTCTTGGAACAGGTATCTACAGGTAACTACTCTTGCAAACCAGAGAGCACAGTCCATGAACACGGTGCCCTCCAGCCCAAGAACACAGTGTCCCACACACGAGGGCACAAAGTTCCACACAGCTTCATGCAAAGTTCCTGTAATCCTGTAGCCTTTAAACCCCTGTGCATGACGGTCCGGCTCTGGGGTATGATGGACTATAGCCTTCTGCATGATCTCTTAGGTCAGGTCGAAGGTTATGTTGTCATACCCGTGGGGTCATATCGTCGATCTCTTGGCAGAACTGTCCCCTCTTCATCGTTCATAGCTACCGCGCGCGCGCGCTTTTGTGTGTGTGTGTGTGTGTGTGTGTGTGTGTGTGTGTGTGTGTGTGTGTGTGTGTGTCTAAAAGCCCATGCGAAATATGCACGTGGGCACACCGTACATGTGGAACACACTTCAGCTACGGTTCCTACTTCATACACCGTACATGTGGAACACACTTCAGCTACGGTTCCTACTTCATACACCGTACATGTGGAACACACTTCAGCTACGGTTCCTACTTCATACACCGTACATGTGGAACACACTTCAGCTACGGTTCCTACTTCATACACCGTACATGTGGAACACACTTCAGCTACGGTTCCTACTTCATACACCGTACATGTGGAACACACTTCAGCTACGGTTCCTACTTCATACACCGTACATGTGGAACACACTTCAGCTACGGTTCCTACTTCATACACCGTACATGTGGAACACACTTCAGCTACGGTTCCTACTTCATACACCGTACATGTGGAACACACTTCAGCTACGGTTCCTACTTCATACACCGTACATGTGGAACACACTTCAGCTACGGTTCCTACTTCATACACCGTACATGTGGAACACACTTCAGCTACGGTTCCTACTTCATACACCGTACATGTGGAACACACTTCAGCTACGGTTCCTACTTCATACACCGTACATGTGGAACACACTTCAGCTACGGTTCCTACTTCATACACCGTACATGTGGAACACACTTCAGCTACGGTTCCTACTTCATACACCGTACATGTGGAACACACTTCAGCTACGGTTCCTACTTCATACACCGTACATGTGGAACACACTTCAGCTACGGTTCCTACTTCATACACCGTACATGTGGAACACACTTCAGCTACGGTTCCTACTTCATACACCGTACATGTGGAACACACTTCAGCTACGGTTCCTACTTCATACACCGTACATGTGGAACACACTTCAGCTACGGTTCCTACTTCATACACCGTACATGTGGAACACACTTCAGCTACGGTTCCTACTTCATACACCGTACATGTGGAACACACTTCAGCTACGGTTCCTACTTCATACACCGTACATGTGGAACACACTTCAGCTACGGTTCCTACTTCATACACCGTACATGTGGAACACACTTCAGCTACGGTTCCTACTTCATACACCGTACATGTGGAACACACTTCAGCTACGGTTCCTACTTCATACACCGTACATGTGGAACACACTTCAGCTACGGTTCCTACTTCATACACCGTACATGTGGAACACACTTCAGCTACGGTTCCTACTTCATACACCGTACATGTGGAACACACTTCAGCTACGGTTCCTACTTCATACACCGTACATGTGGAACACACTTCAGCTACGGTTCCTACTTCATACACCGTACATGTGGAACACACTTCAGCTACGGTTCCTACTTCATACACCGTACATGTGGAACACACTTCAGCTACGGTTCCTACTTCATACACCGTACATGTGGAACACACTTCAGCTACGGTTCCTACTTCATACACCGTACATGTGGAACACACTTCAGCTACGGTTCCTACTTCATACACCGTACATGTGGAACACACTTCAGCTACGGTTCCTACTTCATACACCGTACATGTGGAACACACTTCAGCTACGGTTCCTACTTCATACACCGTACATGTGGAACACACTTCAGCTACGGTTCCTACTTCATACACCGTACATGTGGAACACACTTCAGCTACGGTTCCTACTTCATACACCGTACATGTGGAACACACTTCAGCTACGGTTCCTACTTCATACACCGTACATGTGGAACACACTTCAGCTACGGTTCCTACTTCATACACCGTACATGTGGAACACACTTCAGCTACGGTTCCTACTTCATACACCGTACATGTGGAACACACTTCAGCTACGGTTCCTACTTCATACACCGTACATGTGGAACACACTTCAGCTACGGTTCCTACTTCATACACCGTACATGTGGAACACACTTCAGCTACGGTTCCTACTTCATACACCGTACATGTGGAACACACTTCAGCTACGGTTCCTACTTCATACACCGTACATGTGGAACACACTTCAGCTACGGTTCCTACTTCATACACCGTACATGTGGAACACACTTCAGCTACGGTTCCTACTTCATACACCGTACATGTGGAACACACTTCAGCTACGGTTCCTACTTCATACACCGTACATGTGGAACACACTTCAGCTACGGTTCCTACTTCATACACCGTACATGTGGAACACACTTCAGCTACGGTTCCTACTTCATACACCGTACATGTGGAACACACTTCAGCTACGGTTCCTACTTCATACACCGTACATGTGGAACACACTTCAGCTACGGTTCCTACTTCATACACCGTACATGTGGAACACACTTCAGCTACGGTTCCTACTTCATACACCGTACATGTGGAACACACTTCAGCTACGGTTCCTACTTCATACACCGTACATGTGGAACACACTTCAGCTACGGTTCCTACTTCATACACCGTACATGTGGAACACACTTCAGCTACGGTTCCTACTTCATACACCGTACATGTGGAACACACTTCAGCTACGGTTCCTACTTCATACACCGTACATGTGGAACACACTTCAGCTACGGTTCCTACTTCATACACCGTACATGTGGAACACACTTCAGCTACGGTTCCTACTTCATACACCGTACATGTGGAACACACTTCAGCTACGGTTCCTACTTCATACACCGTACATGTGGAACACACTTCAGCTACGGTTCCTACTTCATACACCGTACATGTGGAACACACTTCAGCTACGGTTCCTACTTCATACACCGTACATGTGGAACACACTTCAGCTACGGTTCCTACTTCATACACCGTACATGTGGAACACACTTCAGCTACGGTTCCTACTTCATACACCGTACATGTGGAACACACTTCAGCTACGGTTCCTACTTCATACACCGTACATGTGGAACACACTTCAGCTACGGTTCCTACTTCATACACCGTACATGTGGAACACACTTCAGCTACGGTTCCTACTTCATACACCGTACATGTGGAACACACTTCAGCTACGGTTCCTACTTCATACACCGTACATGTGGAACACACTTCAGCTACGGTTCCTACTTCATACACCGTACATGTGGAACACACTTCAGCTACGGTTCCTACTTCATACACCGTACATGTGGAACACACTTCAGCTACGGTTCCTACTTCATACACCGTACATGTGGAACACACTTCAGCTACGGTTCCTACTTCATACACCGTACATGTGGAACACACTTCAGCTACGGTTCCTACTTCATACACCGTACATGTGGAACACACTTCAGCTACGGTTCCTACTTCATACACCGTACATGTGGAACACACTTCAGCTACGGTTCCTACTTCATACACCGTACATGTGGAACACACTTCAGCTACGGTTCCTACTTCATACACCGTACATGTGGAACACACTTCAGCTACGGTTCCTACTTCATACACCGTACATGTGGAACACACTTCAGCTACGGTTCCTACTTCATACACCGTACATGTGGAACACACTTCAGCTACGGTTCCTACTTCATACACCGTACATGTGGAACACACTTCAGCTACGGTTCCTACTTCATACACCGTACATGTGGAACACACTTCAGCTACGGTTCCTACTTCATACACCGTACATGTGGAACACACTTCAGCTACGGTTCCTACTTCATACACCGTACATGTGGAACACACTTCAGCTACGGTTCCTACTTCATACACCGTACATGTGGAACACACTTCAGCTACGGTTCCTACTTCATACACCGTACATGTGGAACACACTTCAGCTACGGTTCCTACTTCATACACCGTACATGTGGAACACACTTCAGCTACGGTTCCTACTTCATACACCGTACATGTGGAACACACTTCAGCTACGGTTCCTACTTCATACACCGTACATGTGGAACACACTTCAGCTACGGTTCCTACTTCATACACCGTACATGTGGAACACACTTCAGCTACGGTTCCTACTTCATACACCGTACATGTGGAACACACTTCAGCTACGGTTCCTACTTCATACACCGTACATGTGGAACACACTTCAGCTACGGTTCCTACTTCATACACCGTACATGTGGAACACACTTCAGCTACGGTTCCTACTTCATACACCGTACATGTGGAACACACTTCAGCTACGGTTCCTACTTCATACACCGTACATGTGGAACACACTTCAGCTACGGTTCCTACTTCATACACCGTACATGTGGAACACACTTCAGCTACGGTTCCTACTTCATACACCGTACATGTGGAACACACTTCAGCTACGGTTCCTACTTCATACACCGTACATGTGGAACACACTTCAGCTACGGTTCCTACTTCATACACCGTACATGTGGAACACACTTCAGCTACGGTTCCTACTTCATACACCGTACATGTGGAACACACTTCAGCTACGGTTCCTACTTCATACACCGTACATGTGGAACACACTTCAGCTACGGTTCCTACTTCATACACCGTACATGTGGAACACACTTCAGCTACGGTTCCTACTTCATACACCGTACATGTGGAACACACTTCAGCTACGGTTCCTACTTCATACACCGTACATGTGGAACACACTTCAGCTACGGTTCCTACTTCATACACCGTACATGTGGAACACACTTCAGCTACGGTTCCTACTTCATACACCGTACATGTGGAACACACTTCAGCTACGGTTCCTACTTCATACACCGTACATGTGGAACACACTTCAGCTACGGTTCCTACTTCATACACCGTACATGTGGAACACACTTCAGCTACGGTTCCTACTTCATACACCGTACATGTGGAACACACTTCAGCTACGGTTCCTACTTCATACACCGTACATGTGGAACACACTTCAGCTACGGTTCCTACTTCATACACCGTACATGTGGAACACACTTCAGCTACGGTTCCTACTTCATACACCGTACATGTGGAACACACTTCAGCTACGGTTCCTACTTCATACACCGTACATGTGGAACACACTTCAGCTACGGTTCCTACTTCATACACCGTACATGTGGAACACACTTCAGCTACGGTTCCTACTTCATACACCGTACATGTGGAACACACTTCAGCTACGGTTCCTACTTCATACACCGTACATGTGGAACACACTTCAGCTACGGTTCCTACTTCATACACCGTACATGTGGAACACACTTCAGCTACGGTTCCTACTTCATACACCGTACATGTGGAACACACTTCAGCTACGGTTCCTACTTCATACACCGTACATGTGGAACACACTTCAGCTACGGTTCCTACTTCATACACCGTACATGTGGAACACACTTCAGCTACGGTTCCTACTTCATACACCGTACATGTGGAACACACTTCAGCTACGGTTCCTACTTCATACACCGTACATGTGGAACACACTTCAGCTACGGTTCCTACTTCATACACCGTACATGTGGAACACACTTCAGCTACGGTTCCTACTTCATACACCGTACATGTGGAACACACTTCAGCTACGGTTCCTACTTCATACACCGTACATGTGGAACACACTTCAGCTACGGTTCCTACTTCATACACCGTACATGTGGAACACACTTCAGCTACGGTTCCCACTTCATACACCGCACATGTGGAACACACTTCAGCTACGGTTCCTACTTCATACACCGTACATGTGGAACACACTTCAGCTACGGTTTCCACTTCATACACCGTACATGTGGGACACACTTAGGGTAACCGGCCCTATACCAGTAAACTGAAATTCACACGAGCCTACGAGATAACTCGGCACCCCAACGTCAGAAAGATTAACTCTCCATAATAAAGAAGACTGTACTTATAGAGGGACGAGGAAATATATGGGGCGAGTGCAAGTGATTGAGCACACACACACACACACAAAAAAAAAAAAAAAACGCTCCTTTTGATCAACACAACAAAAGGCTCAAGATGATAAATAACGCTATATAAAGACGGGTTCTTTAAACTCCAAGAAAAGACCCGAGTATTATTTTTTTGAGGAGGAGGAGGAGGAGAAGGAGGAGGAGGAGGAGATGGTGGAGGAAGAGGCGGAAGCAGCAAACATCTGAGACATCCACGCCTGTTAAGGGTGAGGTGCACACTCTACATCACGCCTATAATATCCTACTATACACTGGGTAATGAGCTAATCATATCCCAACTATCTGACTAAAAAATAGAATGCACAAGAAATACTCCACTGGAACTTGGGATACCTACAGATCACTATGGATGAGACTGATAACCACACACACTCTCCTGAGTCTAATACAAATGACCCAATCCAGTGAAGTCTTATGAAATATAACACAATCCGTCTATAAATCAGGAGGTACACTAGAAAGCAGATGTCCAAGCGAATGTGTTACTTAACAGTCCAACAGATTAGGACAATGATGGACAATCTTATAAACTAGAGTAAAATAATCACTAGGTAGTTGTACTGTTAAGAATAATTTGAGGTAGTTCGTAAAGACAAAAAGATTCCTAAAAGATCTAAAAGACCAGAGGAACATGTCAGTCTTTTGGGGGAAAAGAGGAACAAACCAGAAGAGTAAACACCAACAAAACATCGTAAGGCCATAGAACAAAAGAAGAAAATATGGTCCAATTCCTTGGGCAACACTATTATAAAGACACATACCGGAAACATGTATTATACAGAATAAAACTTTCTCCTCATGATGGCTAGCGATAATGGTTAAAAAGAAAAAAGAAAAAAATACAAGAAAAATCTAAAAATAATGAAAAAAAAAAGGAACAAAAGGCACTTCGAGTAATTCAGCAGTTTAAAAACCCGGGAGTTCGAGAGCTGACGGCCGGAGGGGCGTGGTGAGTCTGATAGAGTCGAGGGAACGTTGATAGATGGCGTAGAGGTGACGGTTAAAACACCCTCACCTGATTTTTCTCTTTCCCACACCCAGCGCCGCCCACCTCGACGGATCACTCTGAGGGGGAAGTTGAGTTCCCCTTTTCCCACAAGGTGAGGCAGGAGTCCTGGAGAACGCAACCATATCATAAGCACCACAAGAAACATTCGAAAACCTACAAAAAATAAAAACATTCGAAAACCTGGAACGAACAACAGGCTGCTCCTTGAGGTGGTCGGCAGCGGATTGAGGTGGTGGGGCCAGGTTTTCGACCAGCACCGAGTCGTCAGGAGGGCAGAAGCAAGGCTCTGTCGTGAGGCTCCTTCGTCAAATAAGGCGCATGACGGTCTCACGTTCCAAGTACATTGCGGGGATAACAATCATCCCACGCTGACAGGTCTTGCATGCCTGCCAGCCTGCCTGCCTCGCAACCTTCCTTCGAAATCACATGAGCCTCCCCTCTGGCTCTCTCGATGGGGTAATCAAGGAGAGGGGAAAATACCTCCGCCGTAAACAGAGACCCTTGCCACAGGAAACAAAAAAAAATCTTTGCGTCCACTCACAAACTCTCACCTTATTCATCCATTCCAAGTGTCGAAACCAGTTCAGCATACTTTCTTCAGTTCCCTCAGCCTTACTCTTCTTACTACCACACCTCTTTCTCGAAGTGTCAATTCACATTCCACATACTGTCCTCAAGCATTTTATCCACGCTCTTCCGTTCTCTTTCACCCAAAATCAATTCCTTAATGGAAAACTATCTGATTTTTCACTGGCTAAAATAACGTGAAATGTGAATCGCTTGCGAAAAATTATGACAAATGATTTGATGAAAAGAGCAATGGTGGCGAATGCCGTGCGGAAGATGAAGCGTGGCAAAGTGGCAGTGATACAGCTTTGGACAGAGGAGTAGACAGGAGTGTGAGGGAATGTTTCCAGTAGCACATGAGCGAT